>NC_039269.1:23034421-23072290 GCF_003368295.1 Carassius auratus | reverse complement strand
CTGACCCCATAACCAGAGTAATCATAAGAGAAGATGTTGCAGTTGATACGAGTGCCCAGCCCGATGTAGAAGCTGCTCATCTGACCGAGATCCACAGCGTTCCCGTGAGAAAAGAGCACAGTGTACCTGTAGAGCACAAAAACAGGGACAGATTTAGAGGACTGGCTTTAAACCGATTGTGAGAAACTAACTGTCCAAACATTGCAAAATAATATCATTTCTTGATTTAGAGGAAGAGATTCAACAATATAATTCTGACATCTCTAGATATACAGAACTTAACACAACAGTCATGTCCATAAATCAGTATTTATTCAGTATCAATATTTTGTACATGCAGAAATTCTCTACTGTTTAAGTCTGTACGTTTTTCTGCAGTTCTACTTTTAATCGGATTTAATCATGTATCAACTTACTTAATCATATAATAATCACATTCCTGGTGGAAAACTAAAAGACCCACGATTATTTTTATATAAAGCCTTATTTATATACGTGTGTGTGTGTGTGTGTGTGTGTGTGTGTGATGCATTATAAAGCTATTTATCAACTTATGTAATTGTATATAATGTATAATCATATTACTGGTGGAAAAACTACACTAACTATTAAACTTATCTCATTCATACAGTATATACACACATGTACGTATTATATGCATTATAACATTTGAAGCTTTTTTTAGCCATGTGTTATAATGTATTATTACTGTGGTTACAGTTATTCATGAGATCTTACAATGCATTAGAAGGTGCATTAGAAGGCATAATTCATGCGTTAAAACTACCTTTATAATGCATTATATATAATGGCTTTAAGTAAAGTTTTAGCAAATAGTTTTGAAAATGACTTTAACTTGTTCCTCTGTGTTGTTATGAGTATAGTTGTGGTGTGAACTTAAAACTTCATCTTTATCATATTTATTATAGTTATTCTGAGAAGACTAGCCCTAAAGAACGCTTTTTCTATTAACATCTTAAGCTGATCCTTCCTCACCTTGCGGATGGGGCACAGCGGATGTACATGCATCCGACTCTGTTGCCACGGCTGGAGGGAGTGAGGAAGACCTCGGTTCCATCCAGCTCTCTCTGGGAGTACTGGAACTCTGCTCGCTCAGAGAGCTGCAGCTTCCATCGGCCTTCTCCACTTCTGTCACCAAAACCCCTCCTCCTCCTTCTCCTTCTCCTTCTCCTCCTCCAGCCACACCTCCAGCCACTCCTCCAGGCAATCGGGAGCGCAAACCTGAGGCTTCAAGTTTAGAGGTCACAGTTGAGGTGGACTCCAGGTCTGGCAGAAGAGCGTAGGTGGGCTCCGGGGCAGGAAGGCCAGCTTCGCTGCAATCCGGCTCGGACATGGCGGGCAACAGAACAGGCCGCACAACTCACTAATGGATAAGCCGTTCATTTTCTTCTGCTGGGAAGTGGAGATCCTGTGAAAGATTGCATGGGTTTAATTATCAGATTTCAACATCACTCACATAAGCCAATACCAAAAAAGCAATCCAGCCAAGTGAGAATGTCATTTCATGTTAAGGAGGGTTGACATTTAGATTAAAGGAAAATGTTGATTTGGACATCATAAGACAGTGCGATTAACCTTTAGAGACATTTTAACTGGGCACGGAAATTAAAGCTGCATTCGGGTCTGCGACTACAGCAAGGCTGACGTCAGGAGAGCTGCCTGTGTAATCACAAAACTACAGGACAGATCAGATCTCACCATTTAACTTAATCACACACTCATTCAGAAAACAACTATCTATGCACACATCAGCTGCTTTTTTTGTAAAAGCTTTTTTTTTTTTTTTTTAAAGCCTCAAGTTAATTTGTCTCGATTTAATGTACCGATAGTCATGCAAATAAATATGCATTAAAACATAAATAATTAAATGAATAAATAGAAATCTAGTGATCTCAGACTGATATTTGCATCCCAATCCATGAAAGCAAAAAAAAAAGTAATTTACAAAGAAATAAATATAAATAAAATAAAATAAGAAATATGACTAAAATTATAGATAGATAGATAGATAGATAGATAGATAGATAGATAGATAGATAGATAGATAGATAGATTAGTAACACTGCATGATACAATTTACAATAAAATAAATCACATGAAATACAAAACATACAGACCATTTGCACAATTTACGAAAACGCATCCACTGCACAATTGTTTTTTTAATTACACATCAAATGCTTCCAAATTATTTACAACAGTGAGTGTATTACTTTACTCTTGACATGATCATAAATAATGAATTTCAAAAGAATAATCCAGCTAGTATGTATCAATATCTAGTGAGTTAGCACTAGCTGGATTTCTGGCTAAATAAATCAAAGACATCACTTACCAAAAGAGGTATCGTAATACAAAACGGGGTTTGTCTACCTACAGATACAGTAAACGCTAACAGTTTGATACGGATTGATAAGAAACAGGCAGTAGGACGACAAACATCTTGTTGATCGTGGCAGGATCAGCCCGGCATTAACACCCAACACTGATGTTTTCATCTGTCGGGCAAAAAACGAAGGCAGCGCCGGATGTGCGCATTTCACAATAAAAGCCCTTTTAACCGGAAAAAGTTAAAACTTACTTAAAAATCTTAATATATTTACTAATACCTACAAATATAACAAATATAAAACGGAATTACATATTACTATTAAATATGTAATTTACACAGCCAAAATGGTTTTTTATTAATGTATCACAAATATAATAGTTCATTCAAACAATCACTCATCGTCATTCTGTAATGTGTGAGAAAAACAACAAATATTTTTTAATGACTTTAACTGAAAAAAAAAAGAATAATAATCATTTTAAATAATAACAATAATAATAATAATTAAAATAGTTAAGATGGGCCTCTGTTATAGGCCTTTCTTGTCTCAATTACTTCCTTATCTAGTATTCAATGCAAACAGCTGATGTGACAAAAATAATATATAGGTTGATACCTTTTCAAGGTTGATTCATGACCACAGAATCTTGAAATTACATTTTATTAGCATTGTTGCCCTTGAGTATAAAAACTTCCCAGTGTGTTTTGGGGGGTAAAAAAATAATAATTAAAAAAAAAAGGAGGATATTGCCTTCTGGTTAGTGTACAAATACAGTCTATCGTTGAAAAAAAAAAAGGTATATATTGAGGCAAAACATTTAGTTAGGTAGTATCACACAAATAAGAGTGCTGTTTTTCGATATTAGTGCAATCAACAAATAAAAATATTCATACAGCACTAAGTAATTACGGTAGGTACATTATGGATTCAGTATTTGTTTTTGCTAACGAAAATAGGCCCAAACGAATCCAACAGCAGATCAGTTGCCAAACAATCAGTGGTGTTTCGTTACTGAACGAATTCCTGTTTCTAATAAATGGAGTTAGTCACTGCTGACCTGTTTTTATACTGATGACCCATTCATGAGCGCTTTGAATGAATAGATTGAATGATTTAATGATTAACTCTGTCACTTTGACTGTCACTTGCTCGAACTACTGCCGATTTTGGTTTCATATTAAAGTATCATACATGTATTTATTTATTTAAATTATTGGAATATTATCTAAATAGATTTAAAAATACATCTAGAAAGATATATCTGTTTTTTTAATAGGCCTATAATAATAGCATCCTAAAATACCATCCACATTTCACTTTACTGCCAAAGTCTAATACAAGTAGGCCTACATTATTATAAAATGTCCTTAACGTCAAAGCTTAACTGTAAACATTATTGTCAAGGACAAACAGACTGTCCTTTGCCAACATTCAGTGAGTTCCTGAAGCCATGCTGTCCCCGTGTTTGTATCAGATAACTGACAGCATATCAGCATGACAGACGTCAAAGAGATGCTCTCTTAATGTGTGTTACAGAGAGGCCCATTCTCCCCTATAGACCTATAGAAAAATATAAATAATATAGGCTAATAAATAACACGATCAGTTTATTATTTAGTTAAACTTATTATAAGAGGGGTTAGTATTAGCCAAATAACTGGAATGTTGCCTGTTCCTATAGGTCTGCTCAGGACAGTAAAATGTGCCGGTAAAACTACATTACCCATGATGCACCACGACCCATTGGAATTGAGGAAAGACGCATCCAGGACATCGACTCATAACTCGCCACTCTCCTACACGTTTACTAGTTCACGCCAATTTTTGGCTTCTCGACGGATCAGCTTGGCACACAGTTCAAGCGTAGGCATTCTTTTTTGTAAATTCAGTCATCTGAATTTACTTATTTAACGACAACCTTCCGTTAGAGAGGATTAGTGTTGAGTCGAAGTGGATTTTCACGGCTAGCATTCAGCTACGAAAAAAAAAAACAACAAACCCAGAGCGCGATTTTTTATTTTTCTGACAAGCAAAACTGCGTATAATCTACCCAACAACCTTTTTTACTTTCACGGACGACGGAAAAAAAAACTATTATAATGCTTTATAGCTAAAAACACTTTTTATTTGATCGAATATAGTCTCTTTTTTGAGGACATTGTTGTCATTTCCTCGCTAAGCTAGCAACTCCAGACAAAGAAAGAAAAGCAGCTTTCATCGCCTCATCACTATTTTAAGAACAATCCCCACTTTTGAGTCTAGTTGGGTAGAAATAAAGCAGAAATGGCCCATCAGAGCAGTGCTCAGGTCGCCAGCTCACAGAAAGCTTTAATGCTGGAGATGAAGTCTCTTCAGGAGGAACCAGTGGAGGGTTTCAAGATCACTTTAGTGGACGAAGCTGATCTCTACAACTGGGAAGTGGCGATTTTTGGACCCCCAAACACTCACTATGAAGGGGGCTATTTCAAGGTAAGGACTAAGGTTGATTTGTAAGGGGTAAATATGTGTTATTTTTAGGAACAGATGGCTGAGGTCTATATTTAGAACTGGAACCAGCTCCAGATAACTGCATCCCTTTATGTCTGTTTCCTTTACACGTATTTGAATATAATTAAAGTTTTTGATTGATTTAAGGTCTGATTATGATCTGAAGCCTTGTGTTTTCCTTCGGATGTCGTTTTGATGAGATTTTGGGGTCTTTGTTGAGGATAATGGAGCTCATTTGTTTGGTTTCTTTGTTCCTCATCGACTCATTGTGATTCTTATGGATGAGATGCTGAGATGATTTACATGACTTTGTATGAAGAACATTATTAATATTACATAAAAATGTGATTATTTAATCTCATCATAGTGTTCCTACACTTTAAGTTTAGAGTGATTATTATTTTACTCATTATTAAATTATAATAATAATTAATCACTTAGTGTTTGTGATCATTTCCAATTCTTTTGAAAACGGGCATCTGTCAAAATTGATTTCGTTTTTGAAAATATCATACACGTGACCTTCGATCAATTTATTAAGGGCCATTTATTAGGTATTAGTCGTTGGCATCACGTTTGACCTGTTATGATAATTATAAAAATAGAAAAAATGTCAACAAAGGATGATTGTAAGGAGGTCTCACCTCATTCCACCTGAGCAGATAAACCTGTTCCTTTACACCAGTCCAAAAGGTTTATTATTAATGACTCTTAAACACATCTTTGTGTTAGTTCCTCTTTAGATTGTAAAGGAAGGTCCTGAACTGTTGTGTAGTGATTTGAAGTAGGTCAATGACTTTTCTTGCCTTTGTTTACATTGAGAGCACTCACACACACATACAGGGTTTTGGCAGATCCAGTGGCGTCACTGTTCACTGGTGTGTCAGGATGAGAGCTCGTGCTGAAACCCGATTAATGTCAGAACTGAACTCTCGAGCCTGGCGAAGCCCGAAGCCATCGTAACTGTTCCCTGCTTGAGGATAAATCAGTGGAGGGTATATCTGCATGACAGAGACTTGTTTCTTTGTTTGAAAGGGGAAATTATTTGCACACTTTGTCTGTTCACAGGAACTATTAAAGCCATCTTGAGTATTCTGCTGACACATTTTCAAGATCTCATAGTCAGCTGAGAACCTGAAACCAGTCGTGCCGAACTTATGAGGAATAGTTATGTGTTTCCTTTTAAAGGTTAATTCACCCAGATATGAATATTATGTCATTTATCTATCCTCATGTGTTTCTAACCTCTATGACTGACGTTCTTCCTTGGAACACAAAAGGAGAAGTGATGATGGTTGCTGCTGAATCACAAGAAACACAATAACCACTTTTATCTTAAATTAATGCTGCTATTTAGCATGGATGCATTTATTAGGTCAAAGGGGACAGTAATGACATTTAGACTATGGAATATATAAACTATATTCTTTTGAACTTTGTATTCATAAATGAATCCTGAAAAAACATTGACGATAACAATAAGAAATGTTAATTCCAAATAAAGTACCATAGTGTTGAGGATCAAATCAGAATAATTTCTGATAATTGGAGTAATGCTGATGAAACTAGCTTTTCATCACAGCAATAAATTCCATTTGAAAATATATGAAAGTATAAAACCATTATTTTACACTGTTATATTTCACAATATTACTGTATTTTTGATCAAAATATGCAACCTTGGAGTAGAAGAGGCTTCTTTCAAAAACATAAAAATATTTTTTTTACCAAACTATTGAACTTTATTGTCTGTCAGGTTTTCAGAAACCAAACAATGGCTTTTTGAGAGGAATGGAACAAAGCTAAAGTTGTTTTTTGACAATCTGTTCCTCTGCAGTAGTTCTCGAATGTCATTGTCTCAAAAGAATATAAGAAGTCCATTTGACATCACTGATCTCAAACCTGGCTTCACACAATTTTTTATTTACTGTATTTGAATATAATCAAATGGCATTTGAGTGCTACGCTGAAAGCACGCATTTTCAGTGAATAAAGATTTTTGGATTTGTTCCTTACACAAAAGCTATCATACTGCTTTGGTGACTGTAGAGCCATATGGACACTTTTTATTCTGGTGTTGTCTGTTTGTGGGGCTCTGTATTAACTTTTTAATATGTGGGTCAGAGAACAGTGAACTTTCAGGTTTGAAAAGAACATTATAGGCTGTGTAACTAATCCTGGTGGTTAATATAGTAAATTAAAGGAGTATAGTTGAAAGCATGAATCAGTATGTCCACTTCTAACTAGCTGCCTAAAATATTTCAAGGGCAGTTTTGCCACGAGATTTGAAAATAATTAGGTCTGTATTGAATTGAGATGGAGGGCATATCTCTTGCGTAATAGCTGTTTAACCTAGTTGATTTTGTGCCAAAAAATGATTCGTCCCACTTCCTGGTTCTCCAGCTCGAAGTCCATTTGTGTGTTTTCTCTCAGATTCTCCCTCCTGTCCATCTGTACTGTTCTCCTGCAATGTGATGCGTCTCCAATCCTATTAAGAGCAGCTGTCCTGCGCTCACCCTGAGACAGAATCCTCCAAAGCTGCTGTATATTAGAAATCTCTCTGTGCCGTACTGGCCGATGCCACTGTGATGTTGAACGTTTTGAACATAGTGTATGACTCGATTGTCAATCAGCATGTTTTCTTGAAAGGGTAGAAGAATCTGTACAATTGTTTTTAACAAGGTGAAATGTGTTAAATGTAGTTGAGAGTAATACAGTCTAAGGACATTTTCACACTTCCAGTACAGTTTGCTTTAAGAAATTGAGGGCTCTTTGGGAAATTCTAGAGAAAAATGGTGTGTAAAATGTCATAGAAATATCATAATACAAGATTTATTCCTATGCAACTTTACTATAATGGTGGTTAGACAAAATTTATAGAAATAAAATATTTTTCAGATAAGTTTTTACACTTTTGTTATTTTCTCACAGTTTATTTGGAGGTCTCACAATGTTAAAAAAATATAGAATACCATTTTGACCTTATGCATTTTTGATTGTTGCTTGTCTCCTAAATAAATTGCTTTTGGAAAGCAGCTGGCAGTTTTCACATCTCTTGTGCTACATTTGTTGTAGACAAACACAAGTACAATGTGAAAAGAGACCAGGCGGTTAGGGGGTTGAAATCGACCATTAGTTCAAACCAAACTAAGAAACAAGTGTGAAAGCAGCCTTATTGGCAGCTGAAAGCACAATCAATGTAGCCATAATGCTTAATAAACAAGCATGCATGGGTTGAAGTGAGTTTTGATGGTCCTCCTGACCACTGTTTTGGTCTTGTTTTGCAGGCTCGCATCAAGTTCCCGATCGATTACCCCTATTCCCCACCCACGTTCAGATTCCTCACCAAGATGTGGCACCCCAACATCTATGAGGTAAGAGGATTGTTTCAGCTCACACGCTGTGTACTGTAGCACGTAGCTAAACCTTTGTATGTTGGCTAGTGCCACTGAACAGATGTGAAATTCAACACATCATAGGAACTCTCGATATGACTGAATATAAATAGCTGCCCTGTGTAAAATGGGAAGGTGAACCAAGCAAATTATTTGAACTTCTAAAACTGATGAAGATCTGTAAGTCTCTTCACCAGGCACAGTTCTCACCTGGTTGTGACCTTAAAAAAACCATTAGGTCATGTTATGTGGGTTTGAAATGAGAAGCGTAGCAATGACAGAAGCCTCTGCACAGATCTTTCTTTATTTGCCTTCCCTTCTGCATTTTTCCATTCAGTGACTTCTGGGTGGACTGTCTGCTGTCCAAAAAAAGATTAACACCATCATAAAATAGTTTTTAGAAATCATGCACTATATGCTGATGTGTGAAGTAATTTAAAGACATTTAAAAAATACTAGTATTACTCATAGGTATTTATGGTTGCCATGCAGTGTAACATCTTGACTCATTAATATTGAATTAAACTTATGTGCATTCTCAGATGTGCTTGTTTTCTTAAATCTTGAAACAGCTCATGAATGTGTATTATACAGAGCTTTTTTTAAATATCAAATATTAATATACTATTATAGGATTTATTAATGTTTTGAATAAACCTTTATTTTTGTATTGTTTTCTTTCTCTCTTTTTTTTGTATTGAACTATTTTAAAGTATTTTAATATTTAGTTATTTTTAGTATATCAGTTATTTTATTTCAGATGATGGCCAAGGCAGTTTTCATTTTGTTTTTCCATCTAATGTTTAGGCTTTATTATCGATACCTGATACCTGATCGATTTGTTATGAATAATCTTGTTGTTTTGGTTTGAGTTCACCAAGTTAAAGATAAAAAAGGTCAGTAATCAAGTAAGATTAAGTATGTTTTAATTACAAGGAATTTAATTGGTGCTTGTGTTATTGGATTATTATATCAAATATTATTTATGTATTTATATGAAAAATTGGGATTGGATTTACAGGAAGTACAACTATATTGAGATTTAATTTAAGTTTGTAGTCATACCACCTGCCCAATGCACCAGTATGTTTCCTCAAATTTGATGTATATGCATTGCATGCACAAGCCCATTTGAGAGTCCGGGCAAGTTTTTAGTTGTTCTGCAGAGACTGTCCTTCAGTTTGTTTTCCGTATCTCTCTTTCACGCGTCTTCGCTCTGACTCGAGTACTCACAGCAGTGCTGTGGAGGCGAGAGGTTCACTCAGATACTTGTTTTTCCTCATGAAAGCATTACGATCATGTGATTGATGAATCTCTTTGTGTTTTCACAGAACGGGGACGTGTGCATCTCCATTCTGCATCCTCCAGTAGATGATCCACAGAGCGGAGAGCTTCCCTCAGAGAGGTGGAACCCCACACAGAACGTCAGGTAACAGCCAGGCCTTTGTCTACACATAGTCTAGTCCATTTTGCAGCTCGTTCAGAATACTTTCCACAGAGAAATGGAGAAATGTTTTCAAATGAATGTCCCCTGGGGGATACATAGGCAGTAGCTCTTTAGCAGTTTTCCTGATAACAGAATTATAGGAAGAGTGACCAGGGTGGTTTTGTGTTCATGAGTTTCCTTTATGGAAAGCATCTCAGTGGAGATCTGGGTATTTGTGTGTTTCCTCCCCCGAGTCTGATCTGTGTTCTAGTTAGTCTGTTATCGTGTTTCACTGGGCTTTGTGCTTCAGTGGAAGAGCTACTGTCTTCTAGGAAGCTCATGTTAATCATTTGTGTTATTGAAGAGCACCTGTCGCTGTTATTTTAGTATTTTGAGTGTAAAACAAATGTTTAAAAAATATGGGCAAAAAGGCGGGAGCTGGTTGCTGAAGCCACGCCCACCTAGCTTGACAGCACTGTCAGCAACTGCAATCCACCTGTCACTCAAATGACCACACCCTTAATTTTGCAGAAATTTAATCCACCCCCCTCACAGTTGTCATGGAGGGCAAAATTTGCTATATAGAACAAAATCTTTTTTTAAATCAGGCTGAAAACATTTTTTTCTGCTGTAAAGTTGGGTATTTTAACATGGGGAGTTTATAGAATTGACTCTTTTGCAGCCAACCGAAGAATTCCAGTTTAAGTCACTTCCATGTTGGCTTCAAAAGAGAGAGCTGTAGGTTGCTGCTTGGTCAGAATAGATCTGTGCATTAAGTTTTGATGTGTAAATGCAAAATAATATATGTGCCAGTTGTTTTTTGTTCTTCAAAGAACTTGATTTGTTGTTTAACACCACCACAATGTATTATAGAAATATGTTGCTCTTTGCATAATTTTCACATAACATTTTTCATGTTTTTATATTGGTATCTGTAAGTAAATAGTAAATACGATATTAAATGTTTGTTTGGTGTTTATTTAAAAGCAGTATGTGTTCATAATGGTTTATATATTTAACTAGTTAATATTTTACAGTAAACTGTTTGTATGTACTTTGTGACAATAGTTATATTATCCAAATTATGTGAAAATAACAACCAAATTTTTTATTTTTAGCAAATTTATAAAAATTAAACATTTGTCAAAATGAATAAAAAAAATACCTTATGAGATATAACTTATGTAGAACCAACTTGTAATTTTTGACCTATTTACAACTAGAATAATTACATTACATTAATATTTGAATTAATAGTATATCATAACACAAAGTAAACAATTCTCATAGAAAAATAATAATAACTATTTTTATTATTAATGTCATTATAGATATTTTTTTTATTATTATTCAAATTTTTTACAAATATATTTTGAATTACATAATTTATTTGCTCAGTTCAAAACTCTTTGCTCACTTGACATTCAATGGCTGTAAGAATGATTATGCAGTGTGTACTTCAAAATAAATTAATTTTCCTAGTGAACAATGTTTTCTTGTCAAATTGTCCACTGAAAGTACTGTAGTGTCTACCCTACTGCAGATGTGAGTGTGCCGGTGTAACTGTAAGCAGTAGATGAAGACTGATCCTCTTGTGTGAAATCTCCTCAAATCTTTACGAAAGTGCAACACAAAGCAGCTTTTCTGCTTAAGCTAATGGCATTATAACATGATTATCTGTCTGCGTTTCAGAACTATACTGTTGAGTGTCATCTCTCTGCTGAATGAACCCAACACCTTTTCTCCAGCCAACGTGGACGCCTCCGTCATGTACCGCAAATGGAGAGAGAGTAAAGGAAAAGACCGGGAATATGCAGAAATCATTAGGTAACATAAATGAATGTGCAAAACTACAGAATGTGACTCTTTTAAGAGTTCAAGTGTTCATTTGTTTAATGTTGGGTTACATTTTAATGGCTCAATCAGAAGGCCTGGTGAGAAGCAACACTTTAGCTAATGGAAAACCATTCTATAAAGATTTAGATTTATTTTCTGGATCATCGGTGCCCTCCTGTGGTTGACTGTTAAATCTCCTCTTGGCAATCTATCTATTGCATCTTGCAATTCATGTTTTCAAGCATCTGTTGGAGAGCTGGAAAATTTGACTTGCATCAGATTTCATCCTTTCCCTCCTTCAGGACATCAGATGTTTATTACTGATCCTTGGCTTATTAAAACCTCAGTGCCTAAGACAGATGAGTCTTATGGAAGCTATATGGTTAATATTTCAGCTGTATAAAGTTGCATTTTGAGCAAAGATAATGTTGATTACCACAAACGTGTAATATCAGTAAAAGCATATGGAAAGCATGTTTACTTACAATTCAACCCTAGCCTGAAAATGTGAAAGCACGAAAGAGTGAAGCCAAATATTCCTTTAAATCCATTGCATGTGTGTGTGTGTCTTACAGAAAACAGGTTCTGGCCACTAAAGCCGAGGCCGAGCGGGACGGAGTGAAAGTTCCCACCACGCTGGCGGAGTATTGCGTCCGCACGCGCGCCCCTGCACTGGACGAGGGGTCCGACCTGTTATACGACGATTACTATGATGATGAGGACTTGGAGGATGAGGATGGCGAGGACTGTTGCTATGACGAGGATGACTCCGGGAACGAGGAATCATGACAACATTCCCATCTTCATTCTCGTCTTCATCAGCATCACCCCGAGAGTGGAAACGTTTAGGCATGCGCCCTGCATTTACACTCACTCAGATGGCCATTTTTGTTTCCTTAATGGACTGAAATGAGAGATTAATTAATTTTTTTTTTTTTTTAGCTTTTATGTTGTTTTCCCTCTGTGTCATAATTTTGCTGGCCTTCAGGGCTTTCTGAAATCTGCTGTTTTATTATTTCTTTGCTTTGTGCTTTCAGATAGCTCTGTGAAAGTTACTTTATAAAGGGAAAAAAAGAGAAAAAACGAGTGTGACTGAACTAGGCAGTGATTCTTTGAATGAGGCTTTATGATGAATAATGCTGATTACGTCACTGATCTTTTGAGGTTTTTTAGAGATGGTCTCTTTGGTCACCTATGCTACTTTTTTGGCCTTCAAGCACATCTGAGCAGCTCAGCAATAAAACATGAGTTTGGGGGCATGCTTTGAGTTTTTGGTTTTAATTCCTCCTTCATTTGAGTAATAATTAAGTTAAAGGGATAGTCACTCCAAAAAAATGAAAACATTTAAATTTACTCACACTCATGTCGTTCCAAACCTGTATGACTGACTTAGTTATTTTGAAAAAAAGTTATTTTGAGAAATGGAAGTCAGTTGTCACCAGAACAGTTTGCTTAACGACTTGCTTCATAACTAAACAAATGAGGTTGAGTAAATGACTGAATTAAAATTTTTGGGTGAACTATCTCTTTAAGAAACCCAAAGCAAAATAAATCAAAAAAATTAAAGGATAAGTTGATATTACAATAATGTTGCAATGTAAAAATGCAAACCTTGAAAAGAAAATGCTGAGGCCTACATTCTGCATTATTTAACTTAGTGTCACTTTAAATTATTGAAATGTTCTATTACTTTGTTCCAAGATATAGGAGCTTATCAGATAATCAATGTAGTCAGGCTTAATCTGGTAGGTTGGCGAGTGGATCTTGTTTTTTCTGTTAAGATAAGCTTATTTGAATGTTTTTTAAGCAATGGTGATATTCCTGTGTTGTCCTCCTAAGTGAATCTTATCTGTTTTTTTTTTTTTGTTTTTTTTTTTTCATCACTGAAGCATTTGTAATTTTATTTGTAGGGTGACTTTTGGACTATTGAAGGTTTTTATTTTATTTATTTTTTTGCCGTTTCTTTTGCATTATGGCTCCATGAATTGGCAGCCGGTTGTGATCTGATGGAGGAGGCTGGTGAGCGCTGCTGTCCGTCTCAGATTTGAATTGGATCTCATACAGACTGACTCTCAGGATCAGCCAGTCTGAAAAAAGAAAAAAAAAACTACAATCAACAAAAAAAAATTTTTTCACGCTTGCAAGCTATCCATCCTTTCCATGTTGTTTTGAGGACAATTTACAGTCATATCCCAAGAGGCTGAGATGAACACAAGGAGCTGATTTGTCATTTTACTGACTTGTATGTATTTTTACGGCTTGTTGGCCTATTTAAAACTGAATAAAGATCTTTATTAGAATATTTCTCTTTTTCTTCTTTAAATCTAACTGCACTGGGGGGAAAAAAGTGTATGATTTAAAACAATTCACACTCAGAAATTATTTTTCCACAAATAATTACTAAGTTACACATTAAATGTTTTATTAGAAAATCTTTATGATCAAACAAAATGTAGTCAGTCTTACAAAAATATATATTTTCCATAAATGTTCTCAGGGGCTTCTATTCAATAATTAAAATAGACAAGAAAGAAGAATTTAATTTTGAAATTCTCACCTTTTCCCCACTTCACCGACTTCATTATCTGGGCAAATCTGAGTACAGTGCAAGACACCGATCTAGAAATCTCTAGAGAACACATTCAAGCTTAATGGGTTCTTTATCTCAAAACAAAGTCTCCTTTTGCTTACTAATTCATCTGTTTGCTGTCAGGGAATCAGTTGAGATTGTACAGAGATCTCATTTGTTATTTATCTTTCCTGTTGGAGGTGTCATTTTTTCAGGGAGTGTGGACACGAGAGAGTTTGATTTCAGTGCACAGCTGAATATGACATTGGTTGTATGTTCAGATGTTCAGCACAGCTGAAGTGTTCAGGAGCGCCTGTTGTTCCAGAGTGCAGTTGGCCTGACTCTGTTGCCATGACAACCCTCCGACTGACATTCAGGGTTTGCCTGGAAACACTGCTCAAGGCTAATTCAGAAAATCTGAGCTTGCAGGCTACACACTGAACAGGCAGAGATGAGGGGCACCAGTGAGATGCAGTTACAGCACTGATACAGTTTACAGAGTGTTTGGAGACACAACTGATGGTTTTAAATGGCTCTAACACCGTAAGAATGAAAAAGAAGACATGTTTCTAATATTGGTACATTATGGTGAATAATTACTTAAAAGGACAGTCCACCCAAAAATGTAAATTGTCATTTGCTCATGTTGTTCCATGAGTTTTTTTTCTTCTTATTCTTCTTCCTTTATTCTGTTGGACACAAAAGCAGATATTTTTAAGAATGTTGGTAACCAAACAGTTACTGTAGCCATTGCCTTACATAGTGTGGAAATTCTGTTTAGTCAATGGCTACCGTCAACTCTTTGGTTACCAACATTCTTTAAAATTTCTTTAGGACTTTCAGGGAATGCCACCGTTCGGTCCAAAGAATCGTCTTTTAGTGAGTTTAGTCTGCTGTGCTCTCAGTGATGGCTGGCCTGCTTAATCCAGGGATGATGCAAAATACAAAACAGCCTTTAGTTTAAGAATAGGCCTGATTCAGTTCATATTTAGACTGTAAATCGTTCATAACATAATAAACATGCATTATGGGTCTGTATTTTAAAGGGCCACCCTTGTGAAAAATAAATGTACTTAAGCAAACTTTTAAAAGGGGTAAATATTACAGAAATAATGTTCTTAAGTAATGTTTTCAAACAATTAATTGAATGTTATTTGCAAGTAAATGTAACATATTGTAGTTTAGATTTATATTAAATGCAATTGGTTGATCTTCAGAAGCTTTTTTTTAACCCTAAGTACATTTTTATATGTAACTTCTTTTGTGTTTCACAGAAAAAAAGGTAATAGGCTTCTGGTTTGGAGTGACATTAGGGTGAGTATGTCATGATCCTGCCCTCGTGTCCTTGATTTTTCCTAGTCTTGAGGCAGGATCATGACAGACCCTTGTTTTGTGTACAAGCGCATGGCCTTGTCTTTGGGCCATGTGCTTGTGTTGTCTCGTTCCCTTGCCCCGCCCCCCTTGTTAACCTAGTCGTGTCTTGATTGTCCCATCTGTGCCACCTGTCGTGTCTTGATTGTTTCCCCTATTTAGGTCTCCAAGTGTGCTCTGTCTTGCGTCGGTTCATTGTCATTGTGATTGTACCTGTGATCGTGATTGTTCCACTCTGTGATTGTTCCTTAAGAAGTGTTTGTATTACCGTGAGTGTTTGTTTATAGTTAGTATTTAGAGTCCTTGTTTATCTTGTCAGTCAAGTCCTGTTTTAGTTATTTAGTCTTTACCTTGCTCCGTGTTTTCCCCATCGTGGGTTTTTGTTTCCCCTTTTTGTAATAAACCCTTTGTTTGAGAATCCCTGTCTGCACCTGAGTTCCTCCCTTACCAAGAACCTGACAGAGTATTGCTTTGCAAGTTTGGGATGAGGGATTTATTGAGCAAGGATTTATTAAAATGATCAAAGTCATAGTAAAGACATTTATAATTTTACAAAAGATTGCTATTTTAAATGAACACTGTTCTTTTGAGCTTTGTTTTAGGAATCCATTCTTTTTAAAGGTTTAAAGCAGCCAAAACTGTTTTCAACATTGATAATAAAATAGCAAATAAAAACAAGAAATGTTTCTTGAGCAGCAAATCAGCAGATTAGAATGATTTCTGAAGGATCATGTGACTCACATGATCACAGGAATAAATTCAAAATATATTCAAATAGTTTAATTGTAATAATATCTCACAGTATTACTGTTTTTACTGTATTTTAGATCAAATAAATGAAGGTAGTATAAATGTAGTAAAATTGTAGGCCTACAAGTTACTTAAATCATTTAACAACAACAAAATGCATTTTGAACTGACATGGAATGACTTCATTCTCTTTACACTATTCATCTAAATGCACTTCTACAATCAGCAAAAACTTTAAGCCGCTTCGAGGTAAAAACTAAAAGTCTGCGAGCTCAGCTCAGCTCGGCTCTGCGCCTCTCTAAAAGTCTCTCTATTCATTTGATTTGTGTTCTGGTGACAGCTGTGAGGACTCCATGCACACACACTGGCCTTGCGCTAACAGATCTGTCCTCCATTAAGACATAAAGAGCGTCTCTCTGTGTCTGATAGGGATTCTCTCAGTGAGCACAGAGCTAGCCTGTGTCTGTCTACGGGTGCGCAGCAGTGCCCGGGGAGAGCTGGCGACGTGCCCGCGCCTGCTGGAGAAAGTCCCGTGGTTAGGACTGTGTTTCAGCGTATCGAAAGGTGGGCTTTTAAGACTCTGGTGGAGTACTATCTATAAATCAATCATCCTCATTGAGAGCTTCTCTTCAAGTGGCCATCACTGTTAATATCTAAAACACAGCCTCATATAATCCTGTATGATTTAGTGACAGAGCATTACAGAGGTCTGTTACATTACAGAGGATCAATAAGGCAACCGGCGGAGATCTGGAAGTACAGTCCAATGGAGTCGATTACAAATAAACAATCCTGATATAAAATGGTAAGCCAATTCCATTACAAGATATTTATTTATAGGTATGATGCTATAAAATACTGTTAGCTTGGCTTCTTTCGTGAGCATTTTTTTTGCATGTACCTCATAAAACAGCAAGGTCCATATAAACAAGATGGATGTATATGGAGTAATGCCCAGGATATGGGGATGTAGCATGTATAAAAGGTCTTTATGCATCCTTTTCCCTAGTTTTGCTGCTCCTAGATGATATTTTTGTGAGATTAGAGAGCTTTGTGATAATATATTTGACACTCTTTTGAAAATGCAAGCAATAAAGCAGTTTAAATATGCTATATACCACCCTAATACACATTTTTTATATTCAGAAACATAATTTTTCTGCCCTGTTGCCATGGTGAGGTAATGAATGTATTTCAACTTTGATGGTAGGTCTTCAAGCCAAAAAAATGTATTTTTCCCACATGCATATGGTGCATAATATCCAATTGTGCTTGGTTATTCTTGACTGGAAATCCTTTTATATCAGACTGAGACTGAGCCATCTATGCTCAGATATGTATTCAGGATCCTGCATGTCATGGTGGATTCAGGGGCAGTTTTTTAACATCATTACATTGTTTCTCTCCCACAGTTGCATCTATTTATTTGGTTTGATCGGAAAGAATGGACCTGAAACCCACTCACAACAACAACAAATTGAGCAGTGCATTTCAATACATGAAACTATCAAGTGAGTAATATCTGGAATAGAATATTATATTCTTAGAATCACTTTAACAGTTAAAACAGAAAACATTCTAGAACTGTACACACATGCATAAGAAAAAAAAAAAGGTCGGCCCACAAGGTTCGTGTTCTGGATATAGGTTCTGCCGTTGCTCTGGCAACCAGCTGCTTCCACCAATTCCCTGAGGTCTTCTTCTCCCCTGTCTTAACTCGTTGGGAATGATAACCCTGTCACCAATGTCCAGCACCTGCTGCAAATGCAAAAAAGTGACCATGTTCACATCTGAAATGCTGTTTACAAAAGGACCAGATCTTATTTTAATTAAAATCACTAAACATTAAAATCATAAAAGGTTTTAAACCATGCAACCATCACTAACCCTTGTTCTGTGCTTTACCTAATTGTGTGTTATCAGGTCAAAAACGCCTAGCATTTTAAAGATTGCTTTCAAATCTTTTATTATCACCAAATCTTGGATTCAGTCTTTTTGTCAACATGTTTATTATTCGAAGAGCAGGTTTTGTATTAATGAATAAATGTACCTCTGTTTATGAGTGAACATGGCCAAAATTACCCACAAATAATGCTTCACTGAAAAACTAAGCTCAGATCAGTGAGGCCTACAGTCAATTAGTTCCAAAATGAAATCCCAAACCTGTCCTAATTGAAAGAAATGAATCTTTCCTTTTAACATTCAAATTTTGGATATACATAAAGAACACCTCATGTTCTCACCTTCTTCACATTTAAAACCAGTCTTTCCAGCAGAAGACTTCAGAAACCTGTAATACAACATGTCTTTCATTTGCAAAGTGAATTGTGAAATGTTTGAAAATGGTGTATTTTTGAGTGTTTTGATCATCTGATGATCTCTTCCAGGTCAGTGGCAGAGTTAAACAGTCCCTTCACACCTCTGTCGTCAATGCTTGGAGAGCAGGAAATCAGACAGCATCAAACCAAAGGGGTAATTGAACACAAAAACATTCCCAGACCAAAAATAAACTAAAAAAGGAAAGTAATATGACAGTGTTAAATGGACAACCTTTGTAAGATGTTCTTCTCCTCATTAGAGATGTCCATTCCCTGGCCAGCCTGTGACTGTTTTATCTCAGATGCATCCAGATGGCCAGACAGGAGCAGAACATGAAAGCAACTCATTATCTTTCAGCGATATGGCTTAATCAAACCTGGACACAACTCAATCAACGTAAATGATCCACCACCAGAATAAAGAAACACACAACTCATTTAATCAAGATGTTTCCAAACAACCAATTAGAAACTCAAGGAATCAAACACATCACTTTGCAAATCAGATAATACTGTGCTCAAAGAAGAGCAAATGCAATCTAGAAGCTTGCCAGAGTTAAAACTCCTATGTTCAGAATGTCATACTACCATTACTAATGCAAACTACTATTTTTAGTGTGTACTATGTATACTGTGCACAGTATGTTGTTTTTCTGTATGCATGCAATACCCAGATTAAAGGAATAGTTGTTTACCCTAAAATCTACATCTACTCAAACTTAGGCCATCCAAGTTGTAGATGAGTTTGTTTATTGGAACAGGTTTGGAAAAATAAAATCCATCAATTAACATCTTGTGTCTTCTGTCATCTTGATATAGAAATGCTAACAATATCTTTACAAGGACATTTTTTTCTAGGGGTGAGATAGAAAACTATTCCTAACTGCTACTGACATGGACAACAAGTTATAAAAAACAAAACTGCCATCAGCAGGATCTATATTTATAAAAAGTATTTTTTCTTGTCCTACATCCCTCTGGACTTTCCTATGACAAGCTCACAAATGATGTCACCACTCACAGAGGCTCTAGTCTCAGTTTGTGTCAACTGGTTTGATTGTTAAACAGACTGTACGGCTATCATTGAAAGATTAAAAGATTTAACTCAGCCACATTTGCATTTATAAGATGCTTCCCCATTAAATTAAGCTCTCAGGAGACTAATGCAACCCTGATTAAGGGTACTTTATTTTACAATAGAATTGTTTTTTATATTTACAGTTTTCAGAATATGGTTGAGAATGTGGAACACATTTGCCAGCAGAGGGCATTATATATTCCTTATACTGTGTGTTTATTTGCTAATACATTGCTTATGTACATATATATTTTAAATTTAAAACATATTTTTTTATAATTTTGTATATATGTTTGAAGAAAAAAAGTATTCTCTAACACTGTCATTCTCTATAATTTTTCTATTCTGTCTATTTGTGTTCTTTTTATTTATTGTATAAAAACCTTGCTACATATACTGCATTAGACTAACCAAGACTTGTCACAGCATACATAATATTGCTCTTTTTTGGTCTTGATTGCTTCCATTCTCCTCATTTGTAAGTCGCTTTGGATGAAAGACTCTGCTAAATCGCTAAGTATAATGTGTGTGTGTATATATATATATATATGCAACACACAATAGGCTGCTGCAATGATCTCCAACTAGCAAATACATTGCCATTTCATCATTAAACATTATTGCTCACTAATTAATCTATCAGATTAAACCTAATCAAATTGCATCCCTAAAGCACATTTTAACTAACAAGCAGTTATTTAATAACATACAAAAATATATCATGCTTCAAGTTTTAAATGACAATTGACAGTATCAGTTCTTAAGAAGGTGATTTACATTTTTCTCTTTCCAGATCATGACATTGGAATATTATATTTTATAATATTATTTTGCATCATTTAACTGTTATATATTTATGAATAAAATATGTAGTCACAAATTTGGTTGCATTAAAATAATTTGAAAGAAAAATATATATGAAATGTATTTATGCAGTATATTTTAAGTACATCATTATGGGGGCTCATGTTTTGAAAGATATTTTTGAGACACTGACCTCATCCCCATCCCCCCTTCTCCTCCCCTCTCCCCCTTCTCCATCCCACCTCTAATTGCTCAGTTCTCTACCCTTTCTGCCTCTTCTGCCCTTCTGTCTCCCTCTCTCTCCGACACACACGTGCGAGCGCGCGCGCAGACCAACACCTGCGCAGAATCTGTCAATCACGCCGACGCCGCTTAGGTTCGCTCTCCAATCTCTCATTCATCCTGACAGTCAGACAGCCTCCATTTTTATCAGGAAACTCTCCGCGGTGGAAAGAGTTCATTTTCGTGGATTGGTTGGCTATATTTTGTTTCCTGGATTTGAAATGATGCTGAAGTGATGCTGCTTCGCTGTTCCAAGCCGCTGTAGACCAACATCACCAACATCAGCATCAGCATCATCATCATCATCATCATCGCCGGTATGAGTCTGATCGAAATCCCGACATGAGAGATTTGGAGTAACAAACCCTCAGGACTGTTGAAGATCTCAAGTGTTTAAAACGTTGATGTTAACGCGCTGGAGAACGCCTCAGTGGCAGGTACGCTACATTTACGGGCTGATGATTATTTGCTGATCAAAACACGTTATTAGTTAGACATCAGTAAATGTGCATGCATTATATGGTTATTTACCCTTTTGGCTTCTTGCTTTATGTGATTGCATGATTGCTTCCAAGTAAATACTGATTGGAACTGAAAAATTAAATGTAGGCTAACAAAAAGGAGAAACATAAATGGAAAACTTTTTAACAATTAACTGCATAAAATTGTTATTATAAAACAAATGTTTATAAAAAAATGTTAAAAGTATTTTAAGCATAAGTATTTTACATGCTACATTTATTAAGATTTACAATTATTTAATAATGATCCAAAAACAGGGTTTTTATGGTGTGCATATTTTTTTAAAATGAAGAAAAAGTTAAAGATGTTTGATATGCGGGTTATACACAGGTATTGTCTGAATATAGTTCATATTACAGTAAGGCTGTAATATTCATGTGAACAGTAGGCAGTGATCCTGACAAACAAAGACCACTGGTTGTGTGTGTGTGTGTGTGTGTGTGTGTGTGTGTGTGTGTGTGTGTGTGTGTGTGTGTGTATAATTGCAGCTTTGTGTCACATCTGACACTCTTTTCTCCCAAAAGACCAAAATTGGAAAACATGATAATCCCACTTTCCATCAGGACTGTGAACAAATCACCCACACAAACAGAGACAAACAGACAAACACAAATACATGGATATACACAAACCTTTTCTCGATTTTACTCTCACAATTTACTTTGCAGTATTAATTATGTAGGCCTAGCATGGTATATCAATCAATAGTACTATATTACTGTTTATTTTGCGTAATATACACACAGCCAGCAGGTTTGTCCACATTGCAGCCCATTTTCCTTCTGTGCTCTGTGCTACCTGCTTCATTCAGTCTAATTTAAGTAGGATTGATTTCTTTGTGTGTGTGTGTGATTGTGTGCAATCCTGTATTCTGGTTCTGTAATATTACTCCAGTATTTTGTGTTGAACACATCAGCACGTCTCCACACAGATCCACTCAATCCATGAAAGATTCACGAGTCTAAATGTGGCCCAGACCAAGAAGGCAGATCATGATCAATCTTCGAGTGGGTGTGATTACTACAGCCAGACTATCGGAGCTAAATATAGTGTCTCGCCGGACTTCACACCCTAACACCCTGCACGTGTAAACACTGCAAACAGGATCAGACTCAGTCAGACAGATGTTACCATACTGTAGAGATGATGTAGCAGTGAAATATGCCATTATAGATGAGCTCAATGGTGATGTGATATGTGATTTTAGATGCAAGATTTTGGACATATGTGCAATGAAAGCAAGAAGACGGTTTTTAGCACAGGTCACACAGATTTTGTTGTTGTTGTTTTTTTTCTATGACACAGGGAACTGTGACTGGCTTTTTTAATCTTTCTGAGAGGATATAAATTTTTTTGTTGTTGTGCATTTTGTTTTGTTTATAGAATGTTTAGGCTTGTAAGTTAAAGTTGATTGTGTGATTTCTGGAGCAGTATGAGGCATTGTGAAAAGAACTGTTTTCAGACAGGTTTCCCGAACAAAAAAAGGCACTGATGGCCTTGTTTGAAACTCACCAAGTTGTGCTTTGTTTTTATTTTTATAGTTAAATAGTATTTTGTGTCATTTTCATTATTTTTAACATGCCTGTATAGCTTTTTTTATTTTATTTTTTTTAATTAAATATTCATTTTTTAAAATTATTAATAATTTCAGATTTAGTTTTTTTTTTTTTTTTATTACATCAAGTTGAACTAAATGAAATTGAAAAATGTTGACTTGGAAACTAGTTGGAAACTAATTGTGTGTTTGAATATTATTTTGGTTAATGTCTATTTTATTTAATAAATAACTATGGTTTATGGTATTATTTTTTAGTTATCTATTAAAACCCAGCTTACTTTGGTCAATTATTTTAGTATCCCTGAGATACTAATATGTTTTTACAGCCTGATCTCACAGTCTGGTTTTATTAATATTTTGAATTGTTTGTTTTATTTTAAGATTTTCCATTTTCAATTTAATTGTAAAATTTAAGTTTAGAGTTAAAGTTTTTTTTTATAATGTTTTACTTTGTGGTGTGTTGACCATTTAAAATAATAGTTTTAGTTATCTTACTAGATGGTAGGGTTTTTTAAAGGCCAAGGTTAAGATCCCTTACTACCATTGTGTTTTCAACATTACATCTACTTGTCTCCTGTCATGACTTTTCAAGGCAGTGAATTCTGCATTGAAAATATAGCATAGAAAAAAATATCAACCTACCCAAATCTGCCTTGATTACTAATCCCACAGCACGATTTAGAAACTTTATAGCTCACACAGCACACATTTTTATGAAAAAAAAAAAAAGAATAAATCACAATTATGGGCATCAGAGCTGTGAATTAAATGAGACTAAATCCTCTAGCTGCCTTTTCACTTTCTTCTGAAAATGTGTTTAGCTGCTGAACCCGGAGGTCCATATATCAGTCTGCTCTTTGGGTTTGTGTGATTTTCTAAGAGCCCTTCTGATAGATGATCGGATGTTTGACTGTGCATTGAAACCACCTTCATCAGCTGCTTGTTTGATATGGAAATATCAAAAAATATCTTTTTTGAAGGTTGAAATGCATGAAGTCATCAATATAATCTACTTCAGTTCATTTCAGGTAGTTAATTGGATGCTTAATGCATAACGGGGCAGTGAACGAAAGGCAAGGTTAAAATGAATGCTTAGCAATAACCAGCAGTGAAATACAGCAATTTTTGGTGGATGCAAATTACTTTGATATTTTAGGAATGTCATCAGAGAATGTTATAAAACTTTCAGCCCATTGGTAAAACTTGTCATTTAGGTCTTTTTCGATTTTATTAGTGTCTACCTGTGTCTCTCTCAGTGTCTATCTGTGTCTTTTTGCAGGAATCAAGCAAAGGCACAAATGAAACTCTGCGACTGAGAATAAGGCTCTGAGAATCATTGTTACCACACACAAATTCACTTATTACTCACAAACACACACACACAATGGCACTGGACAACACCGGCTTCTCCTCGTGCCCTGAATCCCTGTCCCTCCCAGTTCCAGAGAAAGGGGAGGAGCCTGTGGAGGAGGACCCAAAGGATGCTCCGCCCACCGATTTACAGAACACATTTGAGGAGCTGGGGCACGTCGTAACCACGGAGACAGCCCCGCCCACACAGCCACCGACCAGTAACAACATGTCCTTCCAGGCCAAGATGGCTGCGAGGGAGGCGCAAGCCAATCAGCACAGGAAGAAACTTCAGGGGGTGGGGCAAGAGAGGGGCAAGTTTGGATGGGGTAAGACTCAATTACTTTAGATGATGTAGGAGTCGGTGGCTGTATTAAACAGACTGACCTACTCTAATACTTCTACAGGAACACAATGTCACTCTTCTTCTGCATACCAATTTAGCCGTTTCTTCGTTTTTGGATGTGTCTCACTCAGTTTTACTTCTTGTCAGTGTTTTGGGATGGCTTGTGGTAAGCTGCTCAGTGACGGTGCTTGCCTACTTTTTGTGTGCTTTTTTACCAGCTCTAATTTTTCTGTTTCTCTCCAGGGCGCAGCAGGCGTAAGAGGCAGCGCTACGTGGAGAAGAACGGCCGCTGTAATGTGCAGCACGGGAACATGCGCAAGACGTACCGCTACCTGACGGATATCTTCACCACTCTGGTGGATCTGAACTGGCGCTGCTCTCTGCTGGTCTTTGTCCTGGCGTATGCAGTCACCTGGCTCTTCTTTGGAGCAATATGGTACCTCATTGCATACTGCAGGTATCAACAACATACACCAAACACAGTTTTATGTCTTTTAACCTTTTAAATCATAAAAGTCTATTTTTGAATGCAAAATCACAAAATAAATAAAAAATGTGGAATGTATTTGTGACAATTGGTAACTATACAATAAAAAATAAAAATAATGTATGTATGTATGTATAAAACTTGCATACATTATTTTACAAGAATGTTTTAAAGTATGTACAATTGTAGGTAATTATATATATAATTTTTAGACTTGAACTTTATTCTTTTACCATCTGCCTGTTTTCTTAAAAATAAAAAATAAAAACAATCAAACCAAAAACAACTAGTTTCTCTATTCTTTTTGTTTTCTACCTATTTGTTTTCTTTTTATTTATTATACAATAAACTAAAAGTTAGCCAAGAGCCAACAATGCATTGTATGGGTCAAAATTATCGATTTTTCTTTTATGCCAAAAATCGTTAGGATATTAGGTAAAGATCATGCTCCATGTAGATATTTTGTAAGTTTCCTACCATAAAAATATAAAAATACATATATATTTTAGTAGTAATATGCATTGCTAAGAACTTAATTTGGACAACTTAAAGGCGATTTTCTCAATATTTAGATTTTTTGCAACCTTGGATTCCAGAATTTCCAAAGAGATGTATCTCAGCCAAATATTGTCCGATCCCAACATCTAAATCTACATTTTAAACATATAAATCTTATTATTATTATTTTTTTTTAATGTAATCGACCCTTATGAGCGGTTTTGTTTTGTGTCTGTGTGTGTGTGTGTGTGTGTATACATATATATATAATAAAATTTATATTTCAAAATTGAATCTAAATTAATGTTACTTGCCTTTTCTTTGCATAAAAAAAATTGAATCACTATACATTTCTGAGTAAAATTTTTAGTTTTATGGTATTTTTTTCAGTGTATGTTAATAATACTTTAACAGGTATCAAAAAACAAAACAAATCATAATAGTTTTTGATATTGGCAAAAAAAAAGAAAAAAGATATCACTACTTCTCTGAGGAATTCTTCTCAATCAAGGTTTGTGCTCATTGTTGCAGTTCATTCGTGTCGTCCACACTCTGTTATTTTTGTCCATGCTAGATATGAACACAATTCATCTGTGTGGGTGGACACTTGAGAACAAGCGCTCCTCTTTGCGCTGTAAGATGCAAGAGCCAATTTACTGAAGGAGACTGTGTGATTTAAAAAAGGCAAGGACACGTTTTCACAAACAACACATCTCTGTTGCTGTTGGATGATCTTGCTCCCTTCCTCTGTCTTATGGCAGGGGTGATCTGGATCATTTGGAGGACGAGACGTGGACTCCATGTGTGAATAATGTTAATGGATTCATCTCTGCGTTTCTCTTCTCCATTGAAACGGAGACAACCATTGGCTACGGTCACCGTGTCATTACTGACCAGTGTCCAGTGGGCACCATGTTACTCCTGCTACAGGCCATACTGGGATCTATGGTCAATGCATTCATGGTAA
The DNA here is from genome assembly GCF_003368295.1 of Carassius auratus. Taxonomy (NCBI): domain Eukaryota; kingdom Metazoa; phylum Chordata; class Actinopteri; order Cypriniformes; family Cyprinidae; genus Carassius; species Carassius auratus. The sequence continues at coordinate 23,045,892 of NC_039269.1, read as the reverse complement.
GATCAAACACAAAAATATGACACACTTTGGCGTCCAATTGCTTTTTAAAAAGAAACGTTGACTCCATTAATCAAGCCCAGCCATAAAAGAATAAATAATAAAATAAATGAAAAAAAAATAAATAATAATATTAAGTTACATTTATCTGATTAATATTAGTATTATTTAATATTATTAATATTAATTACAAATATTGTTGAGGAAATATTAATCTAATACATAATTATGTATTTTTGTACCTTGATTTTGAAACACTGTTATTTAGTCGTTTTTTTATTATTATTATTACGTAATTTTGTTTATTTGACCTGTATTCTGTATTATTTTAGAAAATAACAAAATCACACAGATGGGTGCATGTCTCAGATTTTTGTAAAAGGGTTGTAAAATAAATATAAATTTAAAGCACATCAAATATTTAGTTCATCCCCTGGTGTTGATGATTTTGGGAAAGTTAGGTACCTCTTTTTATTGCCCATTTGTTGAAAAAGCAAATAATTGTTTTGAGGTAAATTTGAAGTACGATTTGCACACTTTTACCCATGTATGATGCGGTCTGGAAAAGCAGTGTTTTTTCATTGCATGTGGCTTTGGTTTGTTGATCTGTGCTCTACTGAGTTATATCTTCCATAACCAAGAGCAAATGAGTCATGTGTTTTGGAGCACAAATGTGTGTACCCTTTTTCTTCTGTTTCTATGTCTTTCCTTTTCTCCTTTTCTAATTCTGTCACTTTTACCAAATTCAACCCCCTTAGCAATCTCTTTTCTGGCCTATTTTGATGTATTTTTATGGTTATGATGAGTTCATTTATATCTCTGTGTCCTGGTTTAAATGTTGCCCCCAGGATCTGCATTTCACACACACACACACACACACTTGAACACAACACACACTCTCTCTAAATGACACATCCTCTAGTATCTGCTTTTCTAAATCCAGATTAAATTCATTTTCCCCATATGTCTCACTTTCTTTTTAATTAGTGTTAGTAGTATCACTAGTACTATTGCTCATATTTGGGGTTAGAGATTAGAATTAAGTATTAATCTTTATTTAGTAAATTAAACTTTATAAACGTTTACTTATCATTCCTAATTGTCCTCAAATCATGTGGTTTGTTGTGCTGCTGAATCCTATAGATTTAGTTACTTTTGACCATCCAAATTTACATATTTAATGCCTTTTCTTTATTTCATAATATTTTATTTATTTATTTTAAATTAACTTTATTTTAGGTAAAGATTAATAACAGAATTCTAAGGAATATGACATATTTTCAGTTGTTTGACACTTTTTTATATAATTCCACATGTGTTAATTCATAGTTTTGATGCCTTCAGTGTGACTCTACAATGTTCATAGTCATGAAAATAAAGAAAACTCTTTGAATGAGAAGGTGTGTCCAAATTTTGGTCTGTACTGTATATACTGCAGTACTCCGAAAAAGTACAAATCACATAGTTTCTTTCTCTCCTTCTCTCACTAGGTTGGTTGCATGTTTGTGAAGATCTCCCAGCCGAATAAGCGAGCCGAGACACTGGTGTTCTCTCGTAATGCTGTCATCTCATTGCGGGATGACAAGCTCTGTTTGATGTTTCGCGTCGGGGACTTGAGATCCTCCCACATCGTGGGCGCCAACATGAGAGCCAAACTTATCAAATCCAAACAGACACAGGAGGGTAAGACAGAGGGTAACAAACACATACACACACACACACACACACACACACACACACACGCCTAGTTACTGATGAAGGGGTGCCACCTGCTGGTTATATCATACAAAGACACGGTGGGAACATTCTCATATCAGAACCGTTTGTTTAGTTGTCTTTCTCTTTAGGTGAGTTTATTCCACTGGATCAGACAGATATCAGTGTGGGCTTCGAGACAGGGGACGATCGTCTCTTCCTGGTGTCTCCATTGGTGATCTCTCACGAGATCGACGTCCGCTCTCCGTTCTGGGACATGTCACAAGGTCAGCTGGAAAAAGAGGACTTTGAGATTGTGGTCATCCTGGAGGGGATGGTAGAAGCTACAGGTAAGTATACTAATACTCAGGTTTATCATGCGAAATGTGCTGTATTGATTTGTGTTTAGTAATCGATGGATATATTCTTATCTACAGGAATGACCTGTCAGGCGCGGAGCTCTTACCTGGCTGAAGAGGTGTTGTGGGGTCACAGGTTCAGTCCCATGATGTCACTGGCCGAGGGATTTTTTGACGTGGATTATGGGGCTTTTCACCACACATTTGAGGTATATGGTGTACAATGGGAATTTCTAATCGGTCAGTTTGAGGTTCTGCAGAACACTTTTAAATCACTTCTTTATTTGCATCTATGGCTCCAATGAAGAACCTTTAACATCCACAGAACTTTTACATTCCATATATTGGGTTCTTTAGATTATATAAAAAGCTATCTTCATTAAAAAAAAAACAAAAACAAAAAAAACAGTTAGCTTAAATGTTATTTGGGGAAGCAGAAATCTATGGCTATGAACACTTTTTTTGAGTGAAATAATACAAATCTTTATTTGCATGCATTTTGTTGTTTGGGTTGTAGCTGTCTCACCATACAGTATCTGGGATTTATTTTGCAGTTTGCATCATCTCTCATATAGTTTTCCCCTAAATCCCTTGCAAAATTAACATAAGTTGATATTAGCTTCAGAATCTCTGTAATAATCTTCTGTCTGTGCAAAGCTGACGTGCACTTTATTATAGAGCAAAAACGGAGATTTCTCTCTGTTCATGGGTTTTAATGTGCGTAATCAATAAAATAAAAAAAAAGACTCATAAATGCACATCACCGGAAAAAATCTAACTACTTGTGCAATCACATTCTCACTTTCTATTCTTTGGCCAAAGAGTATTTTTGTATAAATCTACAATAAACCATTTAAATGAATAAATGAATAAATAAGTCAATAAATAATATTGTGATCATTAGTTAATATTTATAAAATAGTGTTCAATGATTAGATATTATTAGATTTCATCAATAAACCATTTTAATGTATTTAAAGAAATACTGTTGTTACATAGTTAATATTTATATAGATATTTTATTTAATTTAAAAAAATAATATTGTGATAATTAGTCAATATGTATATATCTTTATATTTTACTCTTTAAATATTATATTTTTAATTGTATTTAATAATAAAAAAAATTAATATATGTGTGTGTAAATGTACTAAATACTTAAATGTATGTAAAAGAACAGATGCAGTCAAATTGAGCAGGATTTATGTTTTAGCTATAATTCATAGAATGAGGAATAAGATAAATGTTTAAATACACTACCTAAAGTTGTTCTTTTAAATGATCTTTTAAAGGTGAACACGCCCTCCTGTTCTGCGAGAGAGCTGGCATTGGCTACCGCCCGTTTAGACGCTCATCTCTATTGGTCGATTTCCAGTCGGCTTGATGAAGATAAATGGGAGGGGCCTAATCTGACTGAGCAAACGGAGAAGTCCACGGATTCAGAATCTGTCAGGGAGGGAGACGGGCCAACATTTACTGTGGGTGGAGTTACAAATACTCAGGACCAATCAGTTGTTGGAGAACAGAATGGCAGTGTGACCACTGACCAATCAGAGTCTGAGGCTTAAAAGGATGCAAGAATGTATAAAGGTACGGAAAATATTCGAAGGAGTCCACAGTTGATGTTAAAACTTTGGATTGTTCAGCGATCCTCAAGCCACCGTCTTTGAGTTAGATTTGTAAATGTATAGTGGCTAAAGCCTAGCATAGAATACTTTCCCCAAGGGGGAAATCCTAGCGTCTCCTTGTATTTTCGGTCAGATTAAATCTTAACTTTTGATGTTTCACCACAACACTGCCTTCGAGTTCACACAGTAGCTCTATTTCAATCCCACTGTCAGACGTCTACTTAGACGTCATCCTAACTGAAATAAAACCTGTGAAGGACACATGCGGTGTTGCTTTAAAGGGATAGTTCACCAAAAAAAGAAAATGATGTCATAATTTACTCACCCTCATGTTGTTCCAAACCTTGTGCTGAACAGAAAGAAGATATTTTGAAGAATGTGGGTAAAAGTCTTTCTGTTCCCTATTGACTTCCATAATGTTTTGTCCTATGGAAGTCAATGGCTACCAGCAGCTCTTCAAAATATCTTCTTTTGTGTTGAACAAAAGAAAGAAACTCATGCAGGTTTGGAATAAGTGGAGTGTGGGAAAGTGACAGAATGGTCATTTTTTGGGTGAATTATCCCTTTAAATGTGACTAAAACTAAGGAACTTGCTAGGTTTTGAAACCAAACGAACATGTCTGATTTGTATAAGTACCAATCATTAGAGTAAACTGAACCGTCTCTAACGTTTCACTGCCTTTGTGTTCAGCCAGAGCGGGACTATTTTTAAAGCAATCTTTTAGAACAAGTCAGTGCAAGTTGTTTACAGTCACGTTGGCTAGTTTCACATGTACCTGAAAAAGAAGTGAACGTGTTACCATGGCGACATTACATTCCAATTCACAACATCACAGCAGAGTTTAGCTTTAGTTTCTTAAGAGTCAGCCGGTGGTAAAATTAGCACACGCTCACGACTGCCGAACAGTCTGAGAAAGTCATGTCATAATGTTGAGCGGATCTAGATGAGAAATGGCTAAAATGGATTCAAATACGAGAGATATTGTATGCTATTAGGCCATAGCAACTTTTCAACATCTAATTAAATCAATGTAGAAATTAGCATCATCATGTGATTGATCAGCTGTTTGCGACTGAATGCAAACACAATGCTATTCTGTGTATCTCTTATTTATTGAGTTCAAATGTGTTCGTAACAACAAATAACTCATTGCTCAGTTGCTGCTGCAGATGAAATAAGAGAAGATATTAATCAGTGAATATTTCACTTCAACAGGCCATTTTTGACATGTTAACTAATGTAGTGCAACCAGGGATGTCTTAAACCAGCCAGTCCAGGTCTCTTCCCATGCTGGTCCAGACTGGTTTGTGGGTGATCTTTCTGGTGAAGCTGGTTAAGTTAGTCAAGAGGTTTGGTCCGATCGTTTTGTTTTTTTCCCAATATGCTTTATTTGAGAATGAGCTGTACAAGGGAAACAAGCTTGACAAAAATAAGAAGACCGGCGTTTTCCAAATGCATCCAACAAATACATACAATCAAAATAAACCTAACAAAGAAAATGGGATATTAATGAAATGGCAACATTGCTGAATAAACTGTTTGGTTTTTTTTTCACAATCAGAGAAATGTTTGAGTTGACGGGTACAGTTATAAGTTAACAGTCAAGTTTACACACTACCTCTGAAATTGCTGTCCATCAATAAAAAATTTGGATCAGGTTCGATTTTATGTGTTTTCGCAAATGAATCAAGCATTTTGATAGAAAAGGATGAACAAAAAAAAAAAGCATTCGAATATTTCAGACTCGGTGTGCAAGGAACTTTAGTCCTACTTTAATATTATTCATCATATGTTGAAGAAACTACACTGATCCTAGATCTGTTTCATGTTCATTTTCACAGTTATGCTGAAGAATTTAGATTGACATGTAATGTAGACAGCACTGTCATGAGTGATGCACTGCTGTGTGTTTGTGTAGAGTAATGTGTGTATGTTACATAGAACAGTGACTTTTATTATTAATGAAAGCTTTCAATGCATCATTATAAAAACTCAGTTCAGTTAAAATTCAATTTCATTATACTCACTTCAGAAGGGTAAATGTATGGAAGAGTCTGAATGAATCCACTCAGTAATATTTGATTTCCTTATTCTGGTGTTGAAGTTCTCACTTCTTAGTGCCAGTGTAGAATTGTTTTGAAAGTTCAAAGGCTTTTGTTGTTTTTAAGATGTTTCTCATCAAGGCTGCAATTATTTGATCAAAAATACAGAGTAAAGTAGTAATAATATGAAATATTATGACAATTTAAAACAACTGTTTTCTATTAGAATATATATTAAAATATAATTTATTTCTATTATGCAAAGCTGAATTTTCAGCATCATTACTGCAGTCTTGGAGTCACATGATCCTTCAGAAATCATTCAAATATGCTGATTTGCTGCTCAGGAAACATTAATTATTATGAAAAGAACAATTTAAAGAACAGCATTTATTTACTGTCTTTTATTTACTGTCATATTTACTGTTTTTTTTATCACTGTCATGTGTCCTTGCTGATTAAAAGTAGTGATTTCTTTAGACTACCAATATAAATCTTTATCTCATATGATGATTTTTAAACATATTTCTCAAAAGTACAATTCATTTTTTTCTGTATTTTTTTAAATAAGGGAAAGAAGATTACTGAGTGCACCTTTACAAACTGAGTTTGAAACAGGCTGAGATAAACTGTGTGTTTTCCCCAAGTGTTCTAGCGTGTGCTGTCCTGTATGTGATTTGTAGCTCACTTGAATGTCTTTAGCACATACGGTAAGCACAAACTCTGCTCTCATGCGGGTTTCTCCTCTTGCTTTTGCTGCTGTTGACATTTTTAAATATGTTTTTAAGCTTTACTATTTCTGTATTATAAGTCTTAATAAAAGTATATTCAAAATAATGTCTGGTGATTAAGATGTGTACATTGAATGTTCAAAGAAAACACTACTCAGACGTTTGTAATTTGGCGCCACTAGTGGCACCAACCGGAACTGCGAGACAGAATTGCTAAATAATCCCACCCCAAACTCACTTATATTGATGCTACTTTATTACGTGAACTGTTGAGCTAATCAGATACATTTAAAGATTTTTAGTATAATAAAATGGATTCAACAATAATCTTGTTAGTTCTAATTCTAAATATTAGAATTTTTATATTGACCATCATTTCCACATGCACAAACGTGTCCTCTTAACCCAGTGAGATTATGGGTAAATAATAACGTAACGACTGTCCTCTGACCTTCTGACTCTTTCGTCCTCTGTCATTTTTCTTCTGCCCCTTTCTGTTTCACTGATTCGCCTGCGAGTTTCACCATATCCGTTTCCTTTCGCTGTATTTATAGCACACTGATCATTTAAAAATAGACGTTTGCATTGTTCCTTTAAGACGCAAGGTGATTGCATGAAGTCTCCATGTGCTCTATACGACCAGCTCTGCAGTTTAGTTGCCTTGCAATGCCTGTAAGTGCCACTGGAGGGCAGTGGCTGGAGTGAGGCTGAGTGCACAGATTCATCATTTCACTATTCTACATAGTAACAGACCTACAGATCTGTACAAGCCCCAAAGCTCAGTGGGGTTGTCTTTGAACGCCTTATAGCCAGGCTTACACTGAATCTGCGCCCGCAGCACATCAGCAGAACTAAAATGTCCACCTTTTCCAAACTTTTACATACCCTTTGACCTTGTTTATGAAATATATTGAATAATCTGATTGCGCTTTCAGCTATCAGTTAGAATGGATTTACCTGTTAAATTTTACACATTGGAACGTGTAAAAAAATGCACAGATTTCCCTCCAAAATCAGTTCAGAATAAAGAAAACTGCAACACGATAAAAAAAGAGACTCTGTTTTATATTATGCATTCCATTTCGCTTGCTCTCTTTCTTATCTGTCTAATACGCCCCTCCTCACCTTGCCTTTCCTTTTCAATACAATACTGACATAGTTTTTCAAACATGAGCTTGGGAAACCCTACAGAGGCCTTGTGCAACACACTCTTGTGGTCTATTTAACTTAGTTTATTCTGACAACAAACTATAGTGGTGTTTAAATGAATTATGCATATAAATGATTGTTGATCAGTTTAAGAAACTCAGACTTGTATGTTTTATTGGTAATTTATATGCATGTTTTCATGACACCGCCTCACGTAGGGCATGCTGGGAGGATTGCATGTGAATGACATCCAGGCTCTTTTTCTCTCTCCCTTCACCTCTAGCATCTCTACGGAGTGTCATTGTGGATAGCGCACGCACTGTGCTGATCTGATCAAGAGCACCGGGAATTCTGGGTCAGTGTTCCATGGTGATGAGGTGTGTGTGTGTGTGTGTGTGTGGGCTGGTCCCTCAGAGAATGGGTATGGTTTTATACACAAGAGAGACAGATATCAGAATTTCCATGCTCAGATGGGCCAGTTTCAAAACACACAGTACTTTGGACTTTCTCTCTGTCTGTCCATGTGGAATATTATATAATGTCATCTGCTTTCATTTATATGCAGGCAAAGACAGTCAATCTGAAGCTAATGCGTGAATCTGTAATCCTTGAATGCACTGTAAGTTTTTGTCGAATAAAAGCATCTGCTAAATGCACAAATGTAAAAGTTTAGTAAAGATCTCTTTCCTATTTCTTTGGAGATACAGTACATAAAGTTATTTTATCATTACGGATTCTCCAGATATGTGTATTAGTTTGTATTAGTGTGTGTGTGTGTGTATTTATAAACTTAATTTGCACACACATTCAAATATATATAAAGTATATTATGTATAGCTGCATCGTAATCAAGAAGATGTTAATAAAATAATATTTATATATATAATCTGTTTTTTATTTCTCTTATAAAAATCTATAGAAACAGATCTATAGAAATCTTGAAAAGGCTAAAGTTCTTGACATTATTCTATAGGCTAAAAGTTGACAGATTACAGGTTCTTCATATGACAGCGTTGTTTCTGGGTTCTTTAACATTGATTGTATTCTAACACTCAAGAAACATTAAGTTAATTTGCGTAATATTAAAGGATCGCCAGATCCTTAAAGCACCAGTAGATGTTTTTCTGACGAGCTCGAGCACAAAAAGTTTTGGGTGGAACTTGAAGGTTCTCCTTAAGGGCTGGAACCTTCATTTCCGAGAGTGTGTGCACACCTAGCATGATCTGAACCCCTCTCACTGTAGAGCTCCTGACATCAGAACACACTCCGCCACCACCATGGAAGGCTCCGCATTAGCGCTGGCAAACCGAGCTCCACTAAACGTCAAATCAAGCAGCAATTTCACACGCGTCTGACGTCAACACGGGCGAAGAAAAATAAACTTCGCGCAGACTTCGGGAGAAACCATTTTCGCCAACGTCGTTTTTCTCCTTCCGCGTAGAGAGGAGGAGAGCCCGCTGATATAAGCATGCTCAGCTGAAGCGTCCTGCAGCCTCTGATGCTGGGCGCAGGCGAACTGCGACGGCCGCGCCAAACGAGCTCCAGGTAAGACAGATGCATTTGAAATGACATCGGAGCGCGTCGCGCCTTTTAACGGCCGAATATACACATATGCCACCGGCCCGTGCATGCATGTATTTCTTTTTTTAATTAACAAGCAGTATAACGTGGGCGCGCGCGCGCGTGTTTTCCACCTAATGCAAAAGATAAACACACACTCCAGCAAAAGACACATCTTGCGAATGGTGCGGAGAGCCGAAAAAAAAAGACCCGCGTCCCGCACCTTGCGTTTGCCGGTGCGAGTCTAGGCCATTTATATGTTTATGTTGCTATGGGAGGATTTTTAAAATTTGAAACGGGATTATGACAGCGTATTTTCCCCACTCGGTTTCTGCAATGTGATTCCTGTACCTGCTGCGTTTTCGTGGCGTTTTTGACTTGTGGAATCGTTCCTGAGCGGCCTGTTTGATCATGTATACTGTGGCACACACTGCAGTATGGCTTTGCCAGCATAGCACGTTTGTGCTGCTGATGCTGCTGCTGCTGCTGGTGGTGGTGCTGATGCTGATGCTGTAGGTCACATTACGCGCTTGTGCGCCGCGTTGATGCTCATCAGGAGCTGCATGTGTTTGTTGCGCAGTGGAGATGTTCAGCGAAATGAAATAAGTGAGAGGTGGAAATTGCATTTGAGTTGGGCTTCTTGCTCTAATATTAACATCCTTTCCCATAGGGTAGGGAATGCTTGGTGCGTTTGGGTGTTACTCTGCTTTACCCATTCCACCCCACCTCTCTCTCTCTCTCTCTCGCTCTCTCTCTGCTCTAAGTTCTTAATTAATTCAGGTACACACATGATAATAATTGAATTGTCTCTATTCGGTTCCTATTAAATGCTGTATTCTGTAAAAAGTGATGTAGGAGTGATTTTATCACCTGCTCGTGTGCTGATGGAAGCTATACCTGTGTGCCGTACACTACAGCATCGAGCTGGCCTGCTCCTTAGAGACAGTGGATTCAACCACAGGATCGTTTTATTGCTTTTTTTACAGCTTTGAGATTATTCGCATGTTAAGGTTTTTATCCTTGAGTGAGATTAAGGTAAATACACTTGGCTTGTTGACCATGATGGAGGGCTCAAGACCCAACTCATGCTCTAAATAGATATTCTGGACTTCTTAATGCCTTAATAGAAGTGAGTAGAAACAGAAGTGGAGGTGGAAAGTGAGTTAGATGAACATGCATCTCCTATACTTTCATTAAAAAGTGTTTTTGGTTTATGTTTTCTTTTTTTTTTTTTTACTTTGTCGCAGATGTTTTTCCTGAAATTAGATGGAGAGCATTGCTCGAGATATGAGTCTAGAATTAGAAAAAATAGCATAGCTCAAATAATTAAGTTCATGGAAGAATTTGTTGAGAAATATTTGAGAACGTTGCACTTTGGGAAAGTCTAAGGAGACATGTGTAATTAGATCTTTTTGCTCAGGAGAAAATCAGGGTTATTAGAAGCACAGTTATCTTTAAAATGAGTATTCGGTCATCATTTACTCTCGTTCAAACTCCCATGACATTCCTTCTCCTGTGGTACACAAAGCAGATGTTAGACATAATGATAGGTTTAGTCACCATTCACTTACATTGCCTTTCTTTGCTTACAGTGAAAGTGAATGGTGACTGAGATTGTCATTCTGCTTAACAGCTTTGCATTTTATGTAAGAAAGAAAGTCATCCGGGTTAAAAACAGCATGGTGGCAGGATTTTTAATTTTGAGGTGAACTGTCCCTTTAAGCGTAGATCTAAATTTGCACTCTTTTTAATCTAGGAGAAACACTTAAGATATTAAAACATTTCATTGTGATTAGTCCTTAATGAAGTGTGTGCATATGGTGAGGTTTGTTTGTATTATCTGACACACATCTAGGCTGCTGATGCCATCATGATAGGCGTGTGAAGTGCATATTTATGTTTTGAATATGTTTTTTTTTTTTTTTTGTGATTTAATGCAGATACAGAAAACAACAATAATTCATGAAAAAGTCATACAAATTCAGCTGGATGTGCAGTGTTAGTGATACTTATCTTTTAAATGTTTTTTTTTTTTTTTTTTTTTTTTTACATGGTAATGTTTTTTTTGCATTTCTAATGTAATGCATATCTACAAAAGAAACTGCATAACAGAAATGCATTAGCATTTTGCTGAATAGGCATTTCTGGTGATATTTTGTCATTACCTTTCAGCTTTCAAAGTTTTTTAATGATCAGTGATAAACGAAGGATAAATTGTAAGACAAAAAAGAATATATGTACATGCAAACGTGTTTGCATTTATGATGCAATGTACATACATATACATACACGTATAGTGAGCAGATAT
>NC_039269.1:23024421-23029421 GCF_003368295.1 Carassius auratus | reverse complement strand
GAAGATTTCAGAGTGCATTTAAAAAAAAAATTCTACCTTCATAAATGACATATATTTGTCTCTGTTGCTAGGTTCTATGATGCTCCCAGCCTGACATTCTCTGAACATGCAGATGAGCGAGATATTGCATTCTGGAGAAGGAGGGGACAGGACTTCAGTGCTCTATTGGACTATGCTGATCCCAGGGAACTCAGAGTGTCTGGAGGATTGTGGCGAGGTCCAGTACTAGCTGTTGAGGAGCTGAGGGCTGAGAGGCCACTGGCACGCTGGGAGGAAGGCCCATGGATACGGGAACCTATAGACTCAGGCCCAGAGACGTTACATGTGACTGGAGAGAGAAAATGCCAGAGCCTGGGAACAGAGGAGTGGCACCCTGCAGTGGGCTTGGGCCGGCAGCTGTCAGATGGCGAGGCTGAACATTGGTCTCAGGAGCAGCAACACCGACTGCGACCAGCAGATTGCAGTGTTTCCACCACAGTGCGAGCCAAGTCCCAGTCGCTCCCACGAGTCCTTTCCCCAGAAGATCCCCACTATGGAGAACTGCCTCAATCCAGTGCCCCAAATCACCCCCCTACACAAAGAAGCAGCAGCTCTGCTCCATATGGTCGATACCACAGTGAATGGCCAGCAGGGGAAAGGTGGAGTGGTCAGACACAAAGTCATGCTCCTTCTGCAGTTGTACCAAAGCCACGGTTCAGCCGCCCCGTCAAGCCACCATCTTATGAGACTCACCAGCAAAACAGGGGGAGCTGGGAAACGTTGTCCTCTGAACCTGTGTCCAAACCCAGAGACCGCTCAGTGTGCTTCTCTCAGAATTTAGAACCACTCAGAGACCGGTCTGGTTGTTATTCTCAGAGTGCAGAGCCTCTAAGAGATCGATCCATTTGCTTTTCACAGAGTGCAGAACCTATTCGAGATCGCATGCTGAGCCACTCTCAAAGTGCTGAACCACTAAGAGACAGATTTATCAGTCATTCACAGAGTGCAGAACTACTGCGTGATCGTTTTTTCAGCCACTCACATAGTGCCGATCTCTTACGGGACCGATCCCTTTGTTACTCTCAGAGCTCAGAACTGCTTTCGAGACCGGTCCATTTGTTACTCCCAAAGTGCCAGAGCTCCTGAGACCAGAATCATATAGGACAGATCTATTTTACCATGAAACTTACTGGTATGGAGCCCCCTGGTTACATCCCACCCCCCTCCTACAGGAGATTCCTGCCACCCAGGAGTGGACAGAACTACCGAGCAGATTCTGCTCTTGTCCGATGGAAAACGTGAGCCTGTGAGTGCAGAGATGGGCCAGTGGTTTTCCAGGACTTCCAGGATTGTCATGGTCTGAACGGCGTGAAGACAGGAGCATGGCAGTGGTTCCAAGAAGACCTGTGCATCCAGGGCCTGTCGGACCTAGCCGTCCAGGACTTGTGCAGTATGTCCCATTTGAAGACCCACGTATCAGGCATGTCTCAGGGGGGCCTTGTGGAAACTCGCTCACTGACGCGGATAAGATCCGACATGTCAACAAAGAGCTTCCCTGCGCTGCAACTTTAGGACAATCCACACATGATAGTGCCTTTCTCCTTCACAGGGACCAAGTCTTAGCATGGAAACTAACAAACCGGCTCTCACTGAACAGGAGAATACTAACCGCTGGCACAAGGCGATGAATAAAAGGCAGTGAAACTGTAGCACCTGACCAGAGCTGTGCCAAGTACCCACCAGCCTTTCAACTCAGACCCCTGCAACCAATAATTAAAACAGACAGAAGTACAGATCAACAGACTAGAGTAGACAGAATCACTGAACAAGTTAAGGTTGAGAGAGTAACAGAGCCTGTCAAAGTTGAGAGAGGGTGCTGAACAGACAAAAACAGACCAAGATAAAGTAACAGAGCAAGTGAAACTAGATCGAGTTACCGACCTAATAAAATTAGACAAGCCTATAGAACAAGTAAAGCCAGACAGGTTTACAGACAAACAAGTAAAGGTAGAAAGATTAACTGACCAGAATACAAGTAGACAGGATCCCAGATCAAGTCAAGGTCGACAGGTATACAGACAAACAAATTAATCCTGAAAGTCAAGTCAGAGAAATTCCCCGAAAAGCCATAAAAGCAGATAGAATTTCAGACAAGCAAAGTAAAGCTGAACGACTCATAGAAAAGCACTTGAAGAATTGATAGAATTTTAGAAAAACAGCTTAAAGCAGATAAAATCTTAAGAAAGACAAAGTAGATCTGAAAAAATTTACAGACAAGTTGATTAAGGGTGACAAGCAGATAAAAGGAGATAGCAGTACAGTCCAGATAAATCTGAGAAGAATCACTGACAAGTCTGGAAAGAGCTGACAAATCCATGGATAAAGGTTCTCAGAGAGTGTTTCAAACTGTAAAGACAGAACCAGTCCAGGACACCTGAGAAAAAGAGTGTGAAAAAGAAACTCAGTGAGACTAATCTTTTGCCTTGTGGTCTGTACCACTTTCTCAGTCCAGTGCAAAATCTCCGGGATCAAAACAACAACGAAGAGAAAGAATCAGACTCTCCTCCAATTCCTCTCCTCTCCACGCAAAGTTCATCCAGTGAAAACAGCACACCCTCGCTCTCTGCAAACCAAAGCCTCAAAAGCACATCCACCACCTCCAACTGATTTAGAGCTACAAGCACTCACAACTGGCAGCGGGTTCCAGTAGCATTGCCACAAGGAGAGCGCATCGGAGAAAGGAACTCACGCTCTAGGATCTTTAAGCCAAATCCACATGATGAGCTCCGACGGTATTCTGGTGCTTGGCCAGGGGTACCGAGTACCGTGATCAGAGAGACCCAGACGAGCCCTGAGCCCACAAAGAGCAATGCAAATCAAGGCCCCACCAATACAGAAGCACAAGATGCTCCTGCTGCCCCAGAGGTAACCTCTCCTGGAGACTACATCAGTGGCTCCAGAGGCTGCCCCAGGGGCCACTGGGGCTTCGTCAGCTCCACCGGCTCCATCAGTTCCTTCAGTTCCGCCGACTCCAGCAGCTCCAATGGCTTCAGGAGCTCCTGACCCCAGCACCCCTTACGGGTATCCCATGAAGGGCCAGAAAAGCCTAAAACTATCCAGCAACAGTGCTTTTTCACGGACAGGTACCTTCACCAGGAGCACAGGTTCTCACAGACCTCCATTACATCCCCCGCCACACCCTCCACCCCCACCTCCGAACCAACCTCCATCTCAACCTCCTCCTCCCCCACCAACACAGCCCCCAGCTCAGTCCCCACCATCAGATAAGACTGAGGAGGAAAAATCAGCCACAGGGCCAAACCCTGAGGGATTTGAACAGTTCTTGCTGAAGCCAGTAAGCCGACTGCCATGGGACGCTATTGAGGATCTTGAGACCATCAATAAGGAGGCACAAGACCAAGCAGGTAAACGCCCCAGCGTGGACCAGTGCATTGAGGATCTTAATGAGGCCTACAAAGATATCCTGGAGCTCAGTACTGCCAGCAATAACCTTCCCAACCGCTCCTCCATGCAAATCCCTGACCGCATCAAATCCAGGTTATCTTCAGATCCACTTGGAATGCCTTCAACCGCTCTTCGACCAAGCTTGGTGCCTGGAAGTGACCCAGAATACAGGGAGGTGAAGAGTGCCTTTTCCCGACCATCAACTGGGAAGAGTGTGAGCTTCAGCAAACAGCTGAGAGAGGAGATTTGTCCTGCTGCCCCCCCACCAGAACCAGGTTTCAGAGATTACAAAACAGTCATGTCCCAGATAACCCAACGCAAAGCCTGCAGATCAGTGAAGCTGGATATACCAGCCCCCAAAGAGACCCAAAGAGATGATGATTTGACTGCACAAACCTCCTCCACCTCTTCCATTGCAGCCGAGGCACCATGGGCAGACAGACAGCCCATGCAAGATGCCTCCACTCTAACCAGCCCACCTGACTATGAGCACATCTGTCAAACTCTCCAAATGGCCCGTGAATCTGGGGCAGTTAGCCGAGCTTCTATCAAATCCAAACCAGGAAGCGCCATGAGCATCGAAACGCCACAGCATGTGCCCATACCTGGTAGGCCTCCTGTAGATTCTGAGCAGCCATGTTGTTCTTCAGCATTAGAAGGGAGACAGGAGCCAATGTCATTATTCAGGGAGGAAAGGAGCTCAGGCTTTAGGAGGGTAACAAGCCACACTAACAGGTTCCTTAGTAACAGGGGTGTGCTCTGTAGCCTTGCAACCGGAAATCCTGTTGGTGACAAAGCAGGTTTAGAGACTAACCCAGAGGTTCCTGCTGACTGGAAGATGCAGCTTTCATTAGCTGAAAAGCATATTGCTACTCTGATCACAGGAGAGGGTTCAGAAGAGAACCTTGATGAGTCAAACAAGGTTAAAGGTTATAAAGACATTCCTGGCAGTGTGTCAGTTGAAAATGAAGTGAGCAACATTTTAGCCACTGAAATGAAAGATGATACTGCCAATGCTGAGCAGAAACATTCTGAAGTAAAAGAGACAGAAACAGAGCAAACTGAGACACCTGAAATCCAACAACCTGAAGTGACAGAGAAAGTGAAAGAAGAGGAAACATCTAGGGAAAAGACTGAAACAGATCAAGAGAAATGCGAGCAGAAAGACCCTGTTACTGAAGGAACAGAGCAAAATAGTGATACAACCTCTGAGGAAAAGAAAGAACCAAATGTGATCTTGAGGGCAAATAAGGTTGCAATATGGACTCATTCAGGTTTAGATTCAGAGCTACGACCTGAATTTCCACCAGATCACCTTCCCCTTTCTGTACTTCCTTATCCTAATCGTAGATTATCTTTAGGTTAGATTGGAGAGGAAGGGAAAGGGTGTGGAAGGGGAAAGTTTGGGTCAAGGTGGATTTTTGGTCCAGAGAGAGGCGGTCCCTTGATGCTGA
Source organism: Carassius auratus (assembly GCF_003368295.1). Taxonomy (NCBI): domain Eukaryota; kingdom Metazoa; phylum Chordata; class Actinopteri; order Cypriniformes; family Cyprinidae; genus Carassius; species Carassius auratus. Next base: position 23,024,523 of record NC_039269.1, on the reverse strand, counting down.
GAGATGGGGTATTGGTGGAGAGACTTGGGTTTAGACAATGATAGACAGGAAGGAGTGGTGAAAAACTGGGTCTGGGGGGTTGGCGTGGATGTGGGATTGATG